>NC_025998.2:130088757-130124549 GCF_000442705.2 Elaeis guineensis
TTTAATTATTATTAATAATAAAATAATAATTTTTTTTCTTCTTCTCTCCCAAATTATTTTTTTTTCTTTTTCTCATCCCTTCTCCCGCCATCTCCCCCTTACCCCCCCCCCCGCACATCTTCCGGCTCTGATGCCACCAACCCCCTCTCCTCCCATCTGCGGCTCCCACTGTCGCCTTCCCTTCCTGTTTCGTCCCTCGGCCTCGGCAAACCCGAGCCTTCACGGCCCTGCACGAGCACCAGCGACCGCCCTCTCCTCTCTCAGCTCCGATGCCACCAATCCGGCCTCATCCCACTTCCGTTCATGCCGCACCCACCGTCCATGCGACCACCAAATTTTCTTTTCAGATGGCACAGCCAAACTCATTAAATCGGTGGAGTTTTTCAATGATTTTCTGTCCAGATGGCACAATCAAACTTATTTGAAGAGTTGAGTTGGTAACACCCTAACACTCGTTCACATAGTATTATTATATATATATATATATATACACACACATACGCGCGCGCGCCACTGTCGTGAAATATAGAAAGCTAGAGAAATGGTTGGACTCATCAACAAACTTGCTGTCACAGTCCCATTAGCTGACTTTCTGGGATGGCACGGGTTGATGCCTTTACCGTGCCAATCCCAAGTGGACAGAAGCTTGGCGGGTGCTCTACAAGAAAAAGGCATGGCCTGGTGCCCGTATGGTCAGGCCAAATATTGGCACCAGCAGACGGATGCCAAGATGCAGCAGTGCACGGCACCATGGACGGGCACGCACTGGGGTGCGCATGACAGCGCACGCACTAGCGCCATGATAGGGCGTCGTGCAGCAGGGTGTGCACAGCAAGTATGGGGCGCACGAGCAGCAGGATGCCAGAGGGATGCACACGGTGCGGATGCATGCGGCACAGGGCACGCGCGGCAGCAGGCATGCGAGGCAACGGCACAGCAGAGCGCGTGGCATCAGCCCGCATGGGCACGCACGGCCGGACGCGTGCGCGCATGAGTTCGCAAGGGTGCGCAGGTGGCACCCGAGCCTGGCCTTGGGCGCATGCAGCCTGGGCCTTGGCATGCAGTTGGACGGGATTCTGAGTTGGCCCGACGTTGCCTTCGGTTGCCTTGGTCAGTTGCTGTCCAGCAGCAGTTTGGGGAGTTGACAGCAGTTGACTCCCAACTCCTTGGAACGGTTGCCCTCCAAACAGATGGGGACGGTTCTGAGTTGGTTCCCAGCGGTTGGGGAAGTTGTCCACCGCCTATGTATGCCATGCTTGCTGGCTTGTAGAGGCAGGAGTGGGTAAGCATGGATATTCTGAGAGACTGTGGGCGGGTCTTATTATCCAGTATATGGTGGGAATTGGAATAAAAGAAATCTTGATATTTCCTCTATGTGTCTTGATATTTTGTCCCCATTCTACTTGGTGTATGCATCTTATGGGTGGAGAGTATTGAGAGGCTGAACTAGATAGCAGTCTAGTACCGCACAAGGCTTGTACTCTTGCAAAAATTTTTAGACGAGAATCAGCCCTGTAACAGTTGGTATCAAAGCCAGTTTCAAGGCTTTATCAGTGGGAATTTTGGCCAATTTCAGTGCCAAAATAGTGAGCGTTGGGGTGGCGCTCATGCGAACGGATGGCAACAATATGGAAGCTATCCATGAAAGATTGTCCCAGTTGGAGGCAATGATTGGGGTGCCTCAAAATGAAGCCGCTGAACCTTTGTGGTCGCAAGTAGAGAACTCGCTGGCCACATTGGCTCCGCTGCAAGAAGCCTTCGCAACGGCGCAGCAACACTTGGAGGAGATGACATTTGATGCCAAACTCCTCAAGACGGTTCTGCAAAATCCTTCGTGGGGAGATGCTGCCGTCAAGATTAAAGTCCCTGACCCAAAGCCCTTCAATGGCATTCGGAGTGCCAAAGATTGAAGAATTTTTTGTGGGACATGAAGCAATATTTCAAGGCTGCGCATGCTCCTGAAGAGGAGAAAGTCTCTATCATCAGCATGTATTTGGTGGGGGATGCCAAATTCTAGGGGAGAACCAGAACAGAAGATGTTGCCAAGGCAAAAGATTGATGCTTGAGAGGTGTTGAAGTAGGAATTGAAGAATCAATTCCGCCCTTGCAATACAGCATGGGTTGCAAGGGACTCTTTAAAGAAGTTGAGGCAGACCAATTTGGTAAGAGAGTATGTGAAGAAGTATAGCTCTCTTATGTTGGACATTTAGGATATGTTTGAGGCAGACAGGCTATTCAATTTCCTGTCTGACCTCCAACATGGGCGCAATTGAAGTTGCGATGGTAAGGTGTCAAAGACTTGCCTGCCACATTGGCTGTCGTTGATGCCTTGGTGGATTTGCGAATCAGTAAACCCAGCAATGGGCCTTCAACAAGCAAGCCAAAGTTTGCTGAGAAGATCACAAGAAGAAGCCAAAGTTCAAAGATGCTGGGGAGAAGCGGACCAAGGATGCTGATAAAGGAAGGAGAAGGTGGAGGATTCCCACTAAAGAAGGGATCAAGCCAACCCTCATCTTGATTGCTTCATCTGCAATGATCCTTATCAAGCTCGAAATTATCCCAATAAGAGCAAGATAAGTGCCATTATTGCCAAAGAAGTCCATGATGATGATTCTGATTCAGAGGCTACACACCAAGTTGCACCATTGCAATTGCTTGGAGCAATTCAGGCGGAGAAAGCCAAGGAAGCCCCAAACTGATATTCGTGTGTATGGGAGTCAACGGACATCAGCTTTCAGCCATGGTGGATACTGGTGCCACTCACAATTTTATGGCTGAAAGGATCGTATCCACTCTAGATTGAGTATGGTGAAGCACCCGAGCCGTATCAAGGCAATCAATTTCAAGCTCAGGTCGTGAGGGGCATGGCCTTTGATGTCCAAGTGACTATTGGCGGATGGGATGGTCACATGAACCTGATGGTGGTTCCACTGGACGACTACAACTTGATCCTTGGCAATGATTTTTTCATCGCTGCCAAAGTGACGATATTGCCACACTTATTGGACTGATGATCCATGATGAGAAGAAATCTTGTTTTGTTATAGGTGCAGCATACCTTTGAATGCTGGTGTTCGTGAACCAAAGGTGGAGATGATCTCCGCCATGCAGTTGGCCCATGGATGGAAGCAAGGCCAAATGACTTATCTTGCTGCTCTCAATGATATGGGCCCTGATGAGATAGCAGAGGTGCCAAAAGAGGTGGCTAAAATTCTGCAGGAATTTGATGATGTGATGCCTTCGGAGTTATCTAAAGGGTTGCCGCCTCGATGTGCTGTAGACCACAAGATTGATCTTGTGCTCGGCATAAGACCTCCTACCAAAGCTTCCTACAGAATGTCACCTAAGGAGTTGGCTAAATTAAAGAAGCAGTGGGTGAACTGCTGGATGCAGAAAAGATACAACCATCCAAAGCTCCTTTCGGTGCCCCTATGTTGTTCCAGGAGAAGAAGATGGTTCTCTTAGGTTCATGTGGACTACAGAGGCCTAAACAAGTCACCATCAAGAACAAGTACCCGATGCCCCTGATTTCAGATTTGTTTGATGTTTATTCAAGGCTGCATACTTCACCAAGTTGGATCTACAATCAGACTATTGGCAAGTGAGAATTACTGAAGGGGATGAGCCTAAACCACTATGTTATGATGTATGGATCTTATGAGTTCCTTGTCATGCCATTTGGCTTGACAAATGCACCTACAACTTTCTGCAACTTATGAATGATGTCTTTTATGATTATATCGATTAGTTTGTGGTTATTTATCTAGATGATATAGTCATATATAATGATTCTTTGGAAGAAACCGAAAGCATCTTAAGTTGGTATTCAATCGATGAGGGAACATAAGTTGTATGTAAAGAGGAAAAAGTGTGAATTCTGCTGCAAGAAAATCAATTTTCTAGGCATGTGGTGGGCAATGGCATGGTAAAGATGGATCGAAAGAAGGTGCAGGCCATTTTGGATTGGACAGCACCTTCCAAAGTCATCGAGTTGAGGAGTTTTCTTGGTTTGGCCAACTACTATCACAAATTCATGATTGGCTATTCAAAAGATACCCCATTGACAGATCTATTGAAAAAGGATCAGTCGTGGGTCTGGACTGAAAGGTGTCAAGAGGCCTTCATGGGATTGAAGGTGGCTGTTTCTTTAAAATCGGTACTCAAGTTGCCTGATTTATGAAGCCTTTTGAAGTGCATACCAATGTCTCCGATAAGGCTGTTGAGGGTGTGCTGGTGCAAGAGGGACATCCGGTGCCTTTGAAAGTTGAAAACTCAAGGAGGTGAAAAGCGATATTCTGCCCATAGAAAGAGATGCTGGCAGTGATGCATTGCTTGAGGACATGACGAGTTTACCTGTTGGGTACCAGTTCGTGGTGAAAACTGATAATGTGGCTAACATATTTTTTTTGACACAGAAAAAGCTATCTCCTAGATAGGCTCAATGACAGAGTTCTTGGCTGAATATGACTTTGAGTGGGAGCATAAACTGGGAGGCATAACTAGGTTGCTGATGCCTTGAGTCAGAAAGGCATCGTGGAAATGGCTGCTGCCATTTTCTCTATTGAAGCAGACTTCACCGACAAGATTCGGGTGGCGGCTCATCGATAAAGGCTACCAAAAGTACTTCAACAGTTCGGATGGTGTGACTGAGATATTGGGTTGAAGAGGTCTATTGATGGGCAAAGACAATAGACTATATGTCCCTGATGGTGGGGGACTGAGGAGACAACTCATGAGGGAGTCCCATGATTCTAGTGGGGGACACCTGAGAAGGGAGCGCATGATGGCTCTCTTATCCGTACATTGTATGGGCGAAGATGGAGGAGGACATTGAGGCTTATGTCCGGTCTTGCTTGGTTGCCAACAAGACAAGGTGGAGAGGCACAAGGAGGCGGATCTCCTACAACCATTGCCAATTGCGGAGAAGCCATGGGTTTCGTATCCATGACTTCATCAGTGGCTTTCCTAAGATTGAAGATATGTCTTCTATCATGGTGGTTGTTGACCGCTTCTCCAAGTATGCTGTTTTTTCCCAGTGCCAGAAGCATGTCCAGTGGAGACTGTTGCAGACTTGTTCTATCGAAATATGGTGAAAATTTCGGGTTGCCTTCAGATATTATCAGTGATAGAGATGCTCGATTCATGGAAGATTTTAGATTATCTCTTCCAATTGATGGGTTCTGAACTAAGTTCTCCATAAAACCATCCTCAAACTGATGGTTAGACGGAGAGAGTGAATGCACTACTGGAGGAGTATCTCAGCACTATGTGACAGCAGCCAAAGAATTGGCTGAAGTTGTTAGACACGCTTCAGTTCTGCTACAATCTTCATCGATCTTCTGCAACAGGATTCAGTCCTTTTGAGTTGGCGACTGGACGCCAACTCTTACCCTCAAGAAGTTGCCTTACAAAATCTGGAGAATCTGTCCAGAGCCTATCGATTTGCCCAAATCAGTAGAAAATGCTGGAAGAGGCACAGACAGTCTCCATAAGTGCGAGGAGGATGAAGAAATATGCAGACAAAGGGCGCAGGCTTTGAATTTAATGTGGGGATAAAGTTCTCTGAAACTGACTCCTCAAATTGAAAAAAGATCAATATAAGAAGGTACACTTAGATCTTATTCCAAGTATGATGGACCTTTGAAGTGGTGAAGAAGGTGAAAAATATCGCTATCGATTCATCTGCGAAAGGTTAAAGGTCATCCAACCTTTCATGTGAGTTATCTAAGCCTTTCATGAAGATGCAGATCCTTCAAGGATTCAGGTGCAAGAGCCCCACCAACAATAAAGCAACAGTTTGACAAGGAGGTGGAGAAAGTTCTTGACCATTAGACTTTGGACACAGCAAGAAGAACAGAAGGACCAGTATTTTGGTCCAATGGAAAGGGAACCAGAGAAGAGGTAGTTGGGAGAAAGAGACTTCATTGTGGCAGTTTGGAGAGGCGATCCAAACTTACTGTCAGCCTCCCTCGAGGACTCGGGATCTTCGGGTGGGGAGGTTTGTCACAGTCCCATTAGATGATTTCTGGATGGCATGGGTTGATGCCTTTGCCGTGCCAATCCCAAGTGGGCAGAGGCTTGCGGGCTTGCAAGAAAAGGCATGGCCTGGTGCCCGGATGGCCAGGCCAAGTATTGGCACCAGCAGATGGGTGCCAAGATGCAGCAGCGCACGGCACCCATGGAGGGCGCGCACAGGGTGCGCATGGTAGCACACACTGGACCATGATAGGGCGCCACGAGCAGGGTGTGCGCGGCAAGTATTGGGCACGCCGACAGAAGGATGTGCGAGGGATGCGCACGGTGCGGACGCGTGCCGGCAACGGGCACACGGGCAGCAGGGCGCACGAGGCAACGGCACCAGCAGAGCGCGTGGCATCAGCACGCACATGGGCCGCACGGCCGGACGCGTGCGCGCATGAGTTCGCAAGGTGCGCAGTGTGGCACCCGAGCCAGCCTTGGGTGCATGCAGCCTGGGCCTTGGCATACAGTTGGACGAGATTCTGAGTTGGCCCGATGGTTGCCTTCGGTTGCCTTGGTCAGTTGCTGTCCAGCAGCAGTTTAAGGGAGTTGACAGCACTTGACTCCCAACTTCTTGGAACGGTTGCCCTCCAAACAGATGGGGACGGTTCTGAGTTGGTTTCCAGCGGTTGGGGGAAGTTATCCACCGTTTATGTATGCCATGCTTGCTGACTTGTAGAGGCAGGAGTGGGTAAGCATGGGATATTCTGAGAGACTGTGGGTGGGTCTCTATTATCCAGTATATGGTGAAATTGAATAAAGAAAATTCTGATATTTCTCTTATGTGCCTTGATATCGTGTCCCTTATGGGAGGGGAGTGTTAAGAGACTGAACTAGACGTGGGTCTAGTGCCGCACAAGGCTTGTATTCTTGCAAAAAATTTGGGTGAGAATCAGCTCTGTGACACTTGCTATGAAGTGAACAATTAGTGCAAGGGCGTTGGGATGGTTTTGAGACAAATGGACAATTAGATCTTTATCTTGTCCTGCATATTCCTTGACTGAGGAATAGGGTTGAAATCGAAATGAATACAGGCTGAATATCAGCATATCAATATTATATCTATATTTATATTCATATTTATTTTATTTAACGAATACAAATATGGATACGGATACTATTTGAATGCAAAAATTTATAACCATACTTGTTTAAATGGATATGGATACATTCGGATACTAAAAAATATGATATAATTACGGATATAACTCAGATAATTAACTTTATGGCTACGGAATCAAAGATACTAAATACATAATAAATCAAATAAATAATATATTTATATAGTTTTATATTTTTTTAAAAATTAATAAGTATTATATAAAATTATATAAGATTATATTAGAGTCGATATTTGGATGCGGATCAAATAGTTATCTATTCATATTCATATCAATTTTTTTTTTTACGGATATGGATAGTAATTGATTCTCAAATTTTTATTCATATCCGGATTGATTTGGATACGAAAATCGAGTTGGATGGATAATATCTATACTAATTTCACCCCTACAGAGGATTGATCGATATTAAGTATAAATAAATTAACAGGGATATTAGCTTGGTGTAAATCTCTAGAATCTCCAAAGTACATAGGAGAATATTACCAATGCGTACATGTAAGCTATGACAATGTATATGATATGAACTCCAAACCTTGAAGAAATGTTATACAATGGCAACTTGGCCACATGCAAGCTAGACAAGTTGAAGGTGATCTACATGGGAAATGTTCGACATAGAATGGATGCGATGGATAACGACAAGACTGCAAAATTTGTTGCTGATTTGTAATCAACCAATGGCATCCAAATCCAAACCAACCAAATGCATCACCATGCATCGAATGGACTTTGCTTTGATGCTTCATGGTTCTCTTCCCTTGATGTGCTCTCACTTAGCTACATAGCTAGCCGGGTTGCTTTCATCCTCACAAGCTCAATGCTATTATCACTACCATCTCTTTATCCTCCATCACTTGCAATTGCAACATCGACCCCAGCCCTCTCCCAACGCATTATCATATATATTAGCCTTCTTTTTAAAAACCCAAATATGTTTCCATATATTTCGTAATGGATGTTCCTCATTAATTCTTATGATAATACTGCTTCATCTTTATGATATATCAAATTTTGAGTAAGGATTCAAAGTGTTGAAGGACCAGACTCCCTATATTTTATGCAAAATCTTGTATTTCTCAATATAAATCAATTGTATTCGTGATTTTATGCTTTTCTTTAGTTTCATTCTTGCGAAAACATATCTCCACAATTTGCATGGAGACCAAAAAATGACCAGATGTGCGATGTATTGGGAGACCTTTAATTGATTTTCAGAATCATGAATTACATGATTTTTTTTTTTGATAATCAGAAATTTTGTTGAAAAGATCCAATAAATATCACCTTTGAATTTTAATATGGGTGGCAATCGGATCAGATCGGAATCATAAACGGTTTGTTCAATGCGGTCGGATTAGAAAATCGTCAATCCAAACTGTTTATTAAATGGGTCAAAAATTCAAATCTGAACCCGATCTGTTTATTAAATAGATAATCGATTCGATCCATTTAATCTATTTATTAAATATATTAAATTAGGTTAAACGGATTAAATGGATTAAACAGGTTAAACAGATACCGATCGGTTAAATGGTCAGAAACAGTTAAACAGATTTTAAACAGATCTTAAATGAGTTAAACAGATTAAATAGGTCGGATTAAATAGGTCAAAAATAGATTAAACATATTAAATAATTATCTGACTCAATCCGATCTGAATATTAAAAAAATTAAATGGATCATAATATCTAAAATTTAAATCCGATCTAATTATTAAATAGATTAAATGAGTCGATCCATTTATGATTCAAATCGTTTAATCTAAATTTAAATATATTTATGATAGATTGAATATAGATCGAATTGGACTGATCGAATCATTTTTTGCATTCCTATTTCAAGCAAGTGATTAGTATGCTATTGTACTTGACTTTTCTTTTGGCAGCATATTGTGCTTGGCTTTTGAATGATGTCAGGTAATACATTTTCATTTACGTATTTTGCATCATTCTTTTCAACGCTATTGATATGTTCTTGAGAGAAAAATGGGAACAAAATTTTATCAACGTTTGCTCAAGCTCATGAAATTTGATATATTGACAAGGTAAGTAGATTGTTAAACTATCCAAGCTTACTCAAGCATTTAGACTTTAGATGTTGAAAACAACCGAACATCTTTAATATTCTCTGCAAAGAAACTAAAATTTCTAACATTCTCTTCTCACTGGATGAAGCTAGTAGCATATCCTACCTAGATTCAAGATTCTCTTCATTTTTTCCTACTTTCCAAGCACCCAAGCATGATAGCAGAGAACCTTACCGTCCATCCATTTATGCTTAGATCTTAAATTTCATTGATTTTTCTTGAACATGATAATGAAAGTAATTAATTATGCCACATAAACTAATATCTATTTTGATTGTGAAAAAAGATCTCATCAATATCATTCAAGATTTGATTAACAAAAATTAGATGTCAAATTTAAAATAACCGGCATACCAATGTTTAAAATTAAGGTCTATATTTCACTTTTCTTAGCAAAGAAAATAATAAGATCATCTTGCTGCCAGGCTTACCTAATAATCATATATATATATATATATTATATAGGGATAACTGAATTTTTCCATCTCAGCCATTTATCGATCTAACTCTTTGAATTATAAGAGACATATTCTTCCCTCAGCCTTGGATGGTTGTCGAACTCATCTTGGGGTATGTACCAATGATATATAGTTAAATAATTCTGACAGAATCTTCATACTATTTTCTTTATTTGTGAGATCGTGAAGTGATAAAACCGACATTATGGGTGCAATAACTATCCATGACTGCTTATCATGGATGTAGCAACCGCTCATGAGTTTGGCTCATAAATGTCTTAATTGTCATCCTTAAGATTTGAGGTTACTCATATTTAAATTTTGTAGGATGAAGTATCCCAATATCTCCATAGAATAGGATACCTAGTTGTCCCATCCCATTCTCACAATGATCTCAATCATGCATTTCGATGGACATCTTTTATCTCTTTTTTTTTCATTTTTTTCTTAATTTTTATTTTTCTTTTTTTTCTTCTACTTTTCTTTTTTCCTTATTCCTTCCGTTCTTTTTTTTTTTCTTTCTTCTTCTTTTTCTTCCTTCTTTTTTCTTCCTTTTCTTTTCTCTTCTTTTTCTTTTCTTCTTTTTTCTTCCTTTCTTTTTTTTATTCCTTCATTTCTTTCTTTGTTTTTCTTCTTCTTCTTTCCTTCACTTTTCTTTCTTCATCTTTCTTTTTCTCTTCCTACATAGATGAGTTTTTAAAGTTTCAACCCTGTCTCGATCTTATTTGTTCATAGGAATGGGACAAGATGGCGGAATGCTCTCCATCTTATTGGGATGTAAAATCTTAGAGTTAATAGCTTATGAATCCCCCTCTATATAAAGAGGGACAAAAAGAATCCTCAAGTAAGTCTTTCTAAAATAGAAGTTCTATCTCGTTCTCTCTTTTTGATTGTTTTTTAATTAAACTCTGACTAGCTTAAACATTGAAGGATTTCTTGCTGGACAAATTTTGAAAGTGGATATTTGATTGTAAGTTGAAGCTATCATCTTCCTTGGTTTCCCATGACCTATAAGTAGTTAATAATCGAAAAAAAGAAAAAAAAATACCGCCAATGGTCAAATTCTCCTGCATCACCTCACCACCAGCACCATAGGATATATGAACAAAAATCATATGAGGCGATTACCATAGTGGATCATATGGGGCGAGGCTCTTTTTTATGTCATGTTTTCTTTTTCTCTCATCTCAACGAAGAAACTCAAAATCAATAGGGATAGAACTTCTCTTACTAATGGACTCCATCAATTCTATAAATTAAAAAAGAAAAAAAAAAAAAATTTCTATGCCAACAAAGAACATCTATGAAGAGAGAGATTGTCTTAATACTTTTTTCTTCCTCAAATCTTTCTCATCTCCGAGTCCTTTTTTTTCCTACAAACGTAAAAGCATCGATCTCTTTTTTAATAATAAATTAACTAATATATTATAATATATAATATATATATATATATATATATATATACTTATATATATAAAGAAGCTTACATTAAGTATAAGTAAGCTATCTACCGTGTATTATTTAGCCATATATTATATATTGGTGACCACCATATTTTTAAAATTATGCATCAATTTATCTAAGAGTATGAATTAGGACATCAAATAAATATTTTGCTGGATATGTATCGATTGGCCATGTATTGTATATTAGTGAACATAATGTTTGAAAAATTATATACCGATTTATCTATAAATATGTATAGATTTGTTGTTGGGTGTGTATCCAAAAAAATTTATAGTACTATCAGTAAGCCATCAAATATATGTCATTTAGCCATACACTGTGTACTAGTGAGCACCATGTTTTAGAAACTATGTATTGATTTACTTAGAGATATGTATTAGAACGTCAGATAAATATTTTGTTAAGTATGTATCAACTGGTTGGTATACTGTGTACTATGAATATATTTTTGAAAAATTATATTTCAATTTTACCTATAGGTATATATTGGATTGTTATCAGTATGTATCAAAAAAATTTATAATATGTATAAGTAAAATATCAAGTTATATCATTTAATCATGTACTGTATACTGGTGAGTGTCATATTCTAAAAACTATATATCGATTTACTTAGAGATGTGTATTAAGATGTCGAATAAATATTTTTTTAGATATGTATCAACTAGCCATATTTTATATACTAGTAGATATCATATTTAGAAAATTATGTATTGATTTATCTATAGGTATGTATTGGGTTGCTATTGCATATGTATCAAAAAAGTTTACAATATCTATTAATAAGCCATTAAATATATATCATTTGACCATGTACTATATACTGATGAGTGATAGATTCTAAAAGTCATGCACCAATTTATCTAGATGTATGTATTAAAACATCAGATGAATGCTTTATTAAATGTATGTCTATTGACCACATATTATGTACTAGTGAACACCGTATTCAAAAACTATATACTGATTTATTTGTAAATATGTATTGGATCCGATTGTTAAAAAAAATTGATATTTTCACGTTCATAGGAGGAGAAAAGGATCAGAGAACAAGAAAAATCAAAAAGAAAGGACATGGACAATCTCTCTTCATAGATATTGCAAGAATTATTTTTTTTATTTTATTAATTAATGAGATTGGTGGACTTTATTAGTTGGAAGAGTTTGACCCCTCTTTGACTTTCAGATTTCTTTTTTTAAGGACTTATTTGGTTCGTGGGAAGAATTTTTTTTTTTAGAAAGTAACTTCTTAGAAAGTTATTTCTTGAGAATAGGATTTTGACATATTTAGTTGACCATGAGAAAGTGACTTATTGCATAGTAGCTTAGCTTAGTTAAGCATTTTATTTTTCTGAAAAAATTATGTAAAATAACTATTATACCCTTAGTAAATATAAGATCATATTTTTTTGCTCCTAAATATTATATAAATATAAATATAATATTAATATATATATATATAATATTAGACTATAATATTTATCATGTTAATATATACTAATTATATTAATAAATATAATATTTTAATATAATAAATTTATTAATATAGATATAAATATTATATTAAATATAATATAATATAAATATAATATTTATGAATATATATAATATTAAAATATAATAAATATTATAAATAAATAATTAATTCTAAATATTAGAATAATATTATTATTTATATTATATAAAATTAAAAATAATAATATTATAATATAATATATATTTATATAAATATTAAAATAATAATTATATTATTATTCAATATTTTATCTAACATTCATTGATATTTATAAAAATTTTAATCATAGAATTAAAAAAATATTTTGAGAAAGAAAAAAGATAGTACCATTTCTATTCCATGGGAATGTGAAATCCATCTCCTCTGTTGGTTTCTACTCTCCATAAAATATTGGAGTGACTTCTCATAAAAATATTTTTTTATTTTTTTCTTAAAACTTCAAGCAAATAAGTAGCTCCTTCATTATTTTTCAGAAAGTCTCTTTTTCCCTTCACTCTCCGACATTAACGTGTGCTTATATGAAAAAATATATTTATATATATAAAAGGGCTCTCTCTCATCTTAAAAAAAAAAAAAAAAAAAAAAACGACTCCCCCACATCATCCACATGCATTCGTAGGCTCCACCTACTCGCTCGAGCTAACCTCGTGCCAGGGGGCCCCCCGTCTCGCCGCGCGTCGCCTCCCCCCAACCAATAAACATCCTGACCGTGTCGATCGCCGCGTCGGACCTCCAAACCCTAGCTCGCGCGGTCCACGAGCAGCAGCACCTGGAAAGCCCCACCCGGACGGAGACCCTCGACACGTACTCCCCGCTCCCTCCATCTCGCGGGATAATAACCAGCGAGCGAGCCAAGGGAGAAGAGATCCACCCTCCTAATCTCTCCCTCTCCTTCTATATCTCGGCTACCGGATCCCGTCATGATGATTCCTTGCCCTAATTCTAATCCCCCCTCCCGAGATCTCATCCCATCTCTCGTAATTGAAAGAGAGAGGAGTAGAGTAGTCTCCAGGTCAGTCAGTCTCCCCCACCCTCTGCTTCTCCTCCTGACCGGAAAATTTGCTGCTCTTTTGTTCTTTTCATCACCAGCATATCAATCTTGTACTTCTTCTTTCTATTTTAATCTTTTCTTTGATAAAATATTCTCTATCGAAGGTATCGGTACTGCTCTGTTGGAGGACGGAACGAAGGAAGGAAGAAGAGAAAAAGTTGGAGGGAAGATTACCGGATGGGGTCTACGGAAGAGACCTCCACCGCAGGCGCTGCCGCCGAGAAGCCTTCCAGGAAGGCAGCGGCTTCTACTTCGCCCGCTCCGGCGGCGGCTCCTCCACCGTCGTCGTCCCGAGAATCGCCGACGCCAACCCAACCGCCGCTGCAAGTGGCGGCACATGTGTTCTCCGACTGGGCGGCGTCTCTGCAGGCTTCTATGGCAGCGGAGCTGCTGCTACCGCACCCTATCCCTTTGCTTGGGGAACGCCGGTGAGTTGCTTAATTCTCTGGAGTTCTCTCCAACAAGATTCTGATCTTATGTCGAACAATTATGCTTCTCTTCAGCGTCTGGAGTCGTCTTATGGTCCCCGATCACGCACTCGCCGATGTATCCCAATGGAGCAGTGTATTCTCACCCCTCCATGGCCGTGGCGAGTGTCGAATCCTTTGCCTCTCAGCTCCTGTTTTAGTTATTAATTGGTTTTGTTGTATGACAATAGCATTGCGGTGTTGTTTGGATAGGGCATGGCTTACCCAACTACAGACCCATCGGATGGGAAGAACAAGGGGAGTTCCGGCAATGCTGGGGGTTCCCCGGGGAAGTCAGGGGATGGCAGTAAAATGACTTCGAGTGCTGCAGAGAATTCCTCCCGGAGGTGAAATTTGCTTCCAACTAAGTCTACTTACTGAATATATTGATTGACTGGGGGTTGTTGGCGTTATAGAGTTTTGTTGTGATAATGAGTTGCTTTGGTTACTTGCTTTTTAACCAGTGGTGACAGTGGCAGCGAGGGGTCATCGGATACAAGAGATGATGACGCCAAACCAAAAGTATGCAATAGTTTAAGTTTATTTATTTTCCAGTGGAGTGGACTTTCTAGTTAAGTTAGAGATTGAAAAGAGTTCGTTTGCATCAACCCATATTGCCTCCTACTAATTGTTGATAATTTAGTAACACATTAGTCTCTTCCATGGAACACATGTATTTTTTGAGGACCGAAATTCAATAGCTTAAATTAAACAGCAACTTGACTCTTCATGATAAATCAGCTTTAATTGCTACTCTGATTAAGTCGAATGAAACTTAGGTTTCATTTGGTGCTTCTTTGGTGTTACTCTGTCTGTAGCTTGTACATTAAAAAAGTTTATTGATCTGGCTTAAGATGCATTATTATTATTTTTCCATCTACAGGACTTATCTTCATCGAAAAAGAGAAGTTATGGCAATATGATGGCAGAAGGTGCGTTCAGAAGCAGAAATGCTTATTGGCCTATGATAAATTTCAAAAGTATAATAACATATTATCTGCTTGGCTTGGCTCAGTGGATACTCCACAGCCCATCACTGCTGCCCAGTATGGTGGAACTGTGGTCGAACCATCTTACAGTAGTAGGGGAAGATCTGCCACAAAACTGCCAGTTTCAGCGCCAGGGAGGATAGTGCTTACTAGCCCTCCAACTAACTTGAATATAGGGATGGATCTATGGAATGCTTCCCATGCTGGAGCTGTACCTGTTAAAACTAGACCTACGGAAGCAGGTATTGCGACTGCAACAGGGAGATGGGATGGGGTCACAGCTGAACAGCAGCGGATACAGGTTACACTTACTAGATTTGATTTCTTACTCCAATTATGGATTGTGTACCCACATTATATATGTTTTTAATTTTCTTCATTATGTGGACGGATTGAACTTCTTAGAAAATATGTTCATGCCTTTTTTTGTTCAATTTTTGAAACTTGTACTCTCTTTTGCTTTGTTTAGTTTTTTAGATTTTTATCTACTCATTATTCCTATCTTGGCAGGATGAACGGGAATTGAAGAGGGAGAGAAGAAAACAGTCAAATAGGGAGTCAGCGAGGAGGTCAAGGCTACGAAAGCAGGTATTGTTTTCCTGTTTCCTTCTGAACATGTTAAATGCTTCCAAGGTCCAAAAAGGAAGAAAGAAATGCTTTTACTCGCTCATTTTTTTTTTTGTTTTCTGATCAGAAGTAAGGTTAGACAACACATAGACAAGCATATGGTGCAATTTTAGTGATTTCTACAATAAACACAAGGAGAATGATTTTAAAAGATGTAGAAATTAGATGCATCAATAACTGGGATGTTGAATGCTTCTGGTTGTAAATGGAGAGAATAGCTCTAGAAGTTTTTAACTGAGTTGTATACTAAGGGCTCAAGGTTAAAAGTAGGAGGGGGTGGGGTCTGTGCACAAGGGTGATACTTCTCAAGGAGGCATAACCGCTGATATGCATCAGTAAGGAAGAAAATATGCTGTATGCTTCAAGTTCATGCAAGAAGGATCAAAATTTTGCCCCATTTTGGTTAGATAACTTCTCAGCAAAAATTGAAATGTTTTGGCCAAGATCAGACAAAAACAAGTTTGCCAATTAGTGATGTGTTCAGATTGCTTTCTACTAATTAACTCAAAACAAGCTGAATTTTTTCACTGTATGTTTTGATTTCTGTTTTTAGTTTGAGCTCTTGAAACATTGAAATATATTTTTTTTTTTCATCTGAATGCTTTAATCTAAATGAGGTTCTTAACCATATGATTTGCATGAATGTTTGAAAAATTAAACTAGACTGGTTTTCATTGATAGATTGAACTTTCTAAATGAGCTCTTAAGGATGAGGTGTATCTAGGTGAAGGGAACTCTGGCCTTCAATTGTCAGAATAAGTAATATGTATCAGTTGCATGAGCAGTCACGCGACCAACATTCTGTGTGACTATGTCACATTCTGAAGCTTAATTAAGACAATGTTACCCATCAATGATTAAGTTCAGTAACAATGATTTCTAGATTACGTTTATCTTCATGCAAGGCAAGCAAATTTTGAAATCTTGAAGATAATTGATGAAAAATATTAAGTTACCAATAGAATCTGATGACAATTTATATGATCGAAATTGAAGAATGGTATTGGATAATCTCAAAGAATGCGTGCATACTAAGTCCCATGTGGAAAGTTAGCAGAAAGATGGAAGCCTCTATCTGAAGGGCCCACCTCAAATCTCTTAGGTTTTTGACTCACTAGAAATGCACTAACTATTGATGTTCCGGAGAAGGCTCCTCTGTTTGTGTTTATTTTCAGATAATTAGTTTTGGTCAAGGTGCATGCCAGATTTAATTTTTTTGGGAATTTTATGAGAATGTATGTGGCATGAAGGCTTCATTTAAGATTAAATATGATTGCTTCACTAATCTTGCTTCCATAATATGGAAGAGTGGAGGTTAGTGGAGGTGCTCTTGTTGGAGTTGGAGCAGGATGGGTGAAACAGAGATGTTGCCTCTGAGTATGTCATGTGATCATGATCTACAAATTTAAAGGGAACACCCAAAGGAAAATTTAGTTGAATAAGAGTGCAGATGGCCCAAATTGAGATCAGGTTGTGTTTGGCAAAACATATAACTTGGTTAAACTTTTAGCGTGGCTTCGGCTATACTTGTTATATCCAAGCTGTTCTTGATGACAGTTACCTTATTGAGGATAAGATGAGGGAGAGGGGTAGCTTGATATTTTGTTCCTGCTAGCCACTATCTATGACAGTTATCTAGCTTGTTTGTGATTATGTTTCTTTAGAAATTTGAACACGACACTATTATTAAAGGAAGACGAAGATGATGCTAGTTTCTTTGGTAGAACCTTTAGAAATGAGAAATTTCAAAAAATTAGGGTTTTATTTTCTGACAGCTTTGAGTTATGTGGTGTCATCACTTTGAAGTCATTCAAGATAGTGTGATATACTTTGACTCTGCTGGACTTCGAATATCTCCATGCATTCTTTCGACCTCACTCTGTTTTATGTGTACTTTCAGCCTTTTCCTATTTGATTGTTGGGAGAGTCCCATCATTCCTTATTGCCTATTTTCCTATTAAAGCTACAGTCAGTTGACTTGAAAATCTTCTTTTTTCATCTTTTAGCCCTTCCTATGTTGGTAGCTATATCAGTGAAAAGGACAGTTCTTTAGATCTGCCAACTAGTTTTTTTTTTTCCCTCTTTTCTTTTCTTCTTAACTTCTGAGGAGGTATGGGGGCATTAAAAAATAATACTGCTGCAACTGTGAAGACCTGTAGCTCCGGCCTCTTCCTTATACTCGTTGCCGGCTGATTCATCCTCTTTACGCAATCCAGGGAGATTTATAATTATATTTTGGGAAAAAAGAGAAGAAAATGGAGAGGAGAAAATAAAACATAATGAGATGATCTTTCTTCTGTTCGCATTCGAGTAAGTCTTGGGCTCAGTACCGCCTGTCTCCCAAAGTCCTTTGATGAGCTGAGACTAAAATGACCAACATGTCTGATCCTTTTACAAGACTGGAGAGTCCCATCTAAAAGTGACCCAGAGAGGATCCAAGCCCATTGCCATATGGATGTTATATCATGGTCATAAAGGTCATAATCTCATATTGCGGTTGCCAACAAAATTTAGGACTCACTTGTTTATCATTGGTTCTAACATGCATCCATGTTTAAAATAATCTGAATATTGATAGCTACAATGTTTCACTGCTATTAGCCATGATATGTAATTATGATGACATATCATGATCATCATAGCCAACAATTGAAATATAGTAAACATATTTTATATTTTCTTTTAGTTAAACAGAATTTTGTAACAAATTTATAACCTAGACCATGTTGGCATTTTTTTCATTTTTCAATCCAGGCAAAAAATATGTTTTGGAACTGCTATTTCTACTTCATATGGAAGAATGTCAGGATTTCAAAAAACGAAAGCAAAATATTTGTGCTTTCAAAATTTTCTAAAATAAATCCACCTGTGAGGCTGTGAGTTAACTCTAGATTCGTTTTCAGCACCCTAAAAACCCTTTGCTTGAGAGCATTTCTTATTCCCCATCTCCTTCCCAGCTTTGAATGTAACCTACATATGAGAAATAAATTTACTGGCTCATTCTCTTGTCTCAACGGTGGAATCTCCATCTTTTCTTCTTTGGCAATCCAAAGATTCACTTTCTTCCTTCTCTTTCTTCCTCTTTTTCCCTTACACTCCTTTTCTTCATCCTCTCATTGTATGGTAGTTTGTTGCTCAAATCTGAGTGCCAATCCCAACTAAAGCCCCAATGCCAGTTGAAACCCTTCTTTGTATCCACGAATCTCAACTCTTCTTCTGTTTTCTTCTTGAACCAATCCCAGCCATAGTTTCACCTACGATCTGCTTGAATATGTTACTGGGATCTGAACTGTGTATCATTCTGTTCAGACCTGTTCCTTAGAAACCATGTATTAAATCTAAATTAGATTCACATCTATCCGTTAGGTAGGAAACAAGAAACGGGACTATTTTTTAGACATGAATTATGTTCATCTTAGTTTGTAATTTGGACTATGTTTTGACCTGAAGTAGAAAACAAGGAATGGGATTATGTTCAAATACAAACTTTGTTTTCCCATTAGGAACTATATTTGGATCTGAATTATGTATCATTTTAAGATTTGTAATAAAATTCAAAATGAAAGAAACTGAGTTTTCAGCATGAGTCCATGGATATATTCTTTCAACTCAGTTTCCTATATAATGAAAGAAATATGCAAATATTTTCTGGTTCTTTGCTTTCCTTCTATCTGTTTGTTGGTTAATTTTTTAACAATACTATCAATATTTTCCGGTAGATATTGGACATACCTTTTTTGTTTGTAGTAAATTTTAGAGTTTTGTTGGTTTTACCAATGTCAACTTCGGTCTTTGCCTTCCCTCCCTGTATCCTTGGATAAAGTTTGATATATGTCTTATTGGAGTCTTTTTAGATCTTTGTTGTACATGCCCATACTATCTAAAGTTGATCCTCTACACTTTACCCATAATTGGTGCAACTTCTATATCTCCTTTACCATACCTATTGCTCTCTCCTTCCTAGCTTTATGGCACATCCATCTTGACATTTTTTATTTCTATTAAATTTATTTTGTTAGTCAGATCCTGTTCACTATGCCATATTCGAACTTACTTAGCATTTCAAGGCTTGTTTTTTTAATAAATTCTTCATCTAGTTGATAAGTTATGGATAGGTCATGTCACTCAGAAAATCCTTTCCACTTCATCCATCTAGTTTGGATACGAGTGATTAAATAGAAGTGCATAACTGCATATTGACTGCATCATACCATACTGGTAGTATAGTACTAGCATGGCCCTTAGTATGGCGTCACCTCTTGTTTGTTATGCTGGCACCTAGAGGTGTACCCTGTATCGGTCAGTGCCCTAATAATTTGTACCATATCATGGAAGGTATTGGTATGAGTGCAGGTAGCAGTACCTCAAATGTTGTTTAGTAGTATCTCATATGCAGCCCTTTTTTGTGTAATATATCCTATTTGATTATTCTATTGTTGCTTTTATCCATCAATCTTGACCGACGCCTGATCTTCACTTCTATTTTTCAAATTTCTGTTCTGCATACTATTTTAATTCTATTATTTGTAAGCCCTTATTCTCTAATGCTTTCCTCCCCCAAATCCAATTTAGTATTTAGTCTCGGCATATTTTCATCAATCAACACTATAGCATTTGCAAATAACATGCATCATGGGACATCCTTCTGAATAGCAATAACGAGTTTATCCATGATTTGGTTAAAAGGATATGGTCTTGGTCTTGATGCTTGGTCCAAGCCTGTCATGACCAATAAATTTGTTTTTTAGCATCACATTTACTTCTAACACTTGTTATTCTGGTCTATATGCCAATAATTTCACTTTACCACTTATGCACACCATTCCTTCTGAAAGCACCAAATGAACTGGTTAGTCCTATATTCTTTTGTGCTTTTTTTTTTAGGTAGTTTCTTGTCAGTTTCATAAGTAAGAAAGTAGCTTCCAGTGTTAGCCTTCCTGGTGTAAAGCCAAATTAGTTTTTTAAGATTGTCATCATTTTTTCTTAATATTATTTGTAAAGTTTTTGTTTAACTTCATAGAGTGGCTGATAAGTTTAATCCCAATATAACTAGAGTAGTTTTATCCTTCAACTTTATTCATACAAATGAATACCTTATACATGTCCGATCATTTGTCCTTTTTCTGGTTTTTAAAACGTTGCTAAGCTACTCAATTACCCAGAATCACCTTTTTGCATAACTTCATGGAGTGGCCAAGAGGTTTTATCCCAAAATAGGTTTGGTTTTTTGCATCACTTTTTCAAAAAAAAAAAAAAAAAAGGAAGAAAAAAGGGAAGAAAACATGTTAGAGCTAGATTAATGGTCCATTGAAGTATGAATAGTGTGTGTGTGTGTGTGTGTGTCTATATATATATATATATATGTATGTATGTATGTATGTATGTATGTGTGCGTGTGCGTACGTGCGTGCGTGTGTATACATATACATACATACATACATACATGTATGTATGTATGTATCTATGGATATGTATGTATGTATATGTATGTATTTATGTATGTATGTAAAATTGTTAGCTGCATTATTCAGTAAGATCTTTATGGGCCACAAAATGAACCAATGGAAGAGGGTGATAATAAAGTTAAAGAGAGCTGTCTACAATCTCAAAAGGACTAGTGTGACTTTATCCTTGGTTGCTTAAAATTATAGGTGTTCTTTATATCAAAATTTCCATTTTGCAATGTGCATTTGTTGCCCAGAAAAAGAAAAGGGCATCTTCCTCTATGTGCCCCAGCCTACCCACCCAAGATATTATTGCTAAGTTGGATCTGTGATAAAACCTTTAAGGATGCGTGAAGAAAAAGTAAGGTTTGAAAGTGCAGGAATTGCACCTGTTAAAAACAGTGTGATCAATTGACTCATAATATGTGGTCATCCTTACTTATATATAATGAGAAAGGTTTAGATCACTTAAGACACCTCCAAAGCCCAAAGCCTCACAGTTCCCAAAAAAAAGGTTCTATGTATCAAAATTTCTGTTTTCGCGGTGTGCATCCTTTGCCTGGAAAAAGAAAAGGGCACTTTCACTGCATGCTCGAGCCCACTCCCCAATCCCCCCTGCCTACACATGGTGCCCTTTTTGATGGAATCACAGCTGTCCACTAACTGTGTGCAATGCCTGTGCATATGCATCATATATGTTGGATCCGGCATGCAATGAAGATTGAAGAATGCCTAACTAAGATGACAGGCTTTTATTCGTGTTAAAGGATCAGGAAAGAGGATGGAAGAATTTAACATGACAAGAAAGAAATTAGAAATCTGGCAATGATGATGAATGTAGCTCCTAATATGAACAAGTAAAAGGCGAAGAAAGTATCATAAAGCTGACCTTAGTAGGGGTCATGCTTGTTGATGATCACTATGGTTATTTTACAAGTCTAGAACTTGTCTTTTTGCTTGTATTTTCCTCTTTTTTTTTTTGGTACCATTAGACTTTTTCATGGTATGCTTTAAATGGCTCCTTATCAATTATGCTATCAGTGTGTGATGTTATTATTTTCCCAAACTAATTAGTGTTGGTCCTTCGTGATTACGCTTGTGGAAGCTGGGTGTTTGACCATGATGAGAGAATTCCTGCTCTTCCTTTTTGTCAGTTTCCTTTATGTTAGTTGCTTATCTTGAAAGCAAAAGCTTGTGCTTATAATATCAAGACGACTTTTCTCTTTGCTCTTGATGGCACCGTTTGCCTATTCCCTTGAAGTGTCATATTGATTTAATTATTTTTCTTTTTCATTATTCGTAAGCTGGAGTTGCTGGAGTCTAATTGTCTCTTTCTTTTCTCTGATGCCAGCAAGAATGTGACGAGTTGTCAAGGAAGGTGGCTGAACTGAACAGTGAGAATAGTGCACTAACTTTAGAGGTTGAAAATCTCAAGAAATTTTGCAGGGATCTGAAGGCAGAAAATGAGTCATTAGAGGTTAGCTACTTCTCTTTCTTCTCTTCTTTTACCTTTTCAATGTCAGCCTTGATTATTATTTTCATTGATTGTTACATTGTTGTCTATTTGAAAGAATTCTTCAAGTCTGCTGAAGCATTATCATGCTCTAATAATGCTGTACTATTAACTGTAGTGAATAATTGAAATCTAACCTTAACGTCACTGGAAGAACTTCCAAAACATCTCTGTATCCTTTCTAAACGTGGATCACTATGGCATGCTGGTCACTCTAACTTCCAAATCAGCTGTCCCACAAGAATAATTCTTTAGAAAAACCATGCATCTTACTTCTAACCGGCCATGTTTGTTCTTATTCCCATGTTATGGTGTTTGTGTTTGAAAGATCCAATCTCTCATCCTTCAACTCTCTTCATTATATTAACAGAATTTATACTGCTTTTAAAAATAATTCATCAAACTAAACATAATTACTGCAACAGGCAGGCTTGACTCACTTCTATGGGGCTGGCATGGTTTCTGCTTTGGGAAGCAAAGTTGAGTCATCAGCAGTGCCATCAGTTGGTGGTGACGGCAGTGACCGTGTTCATCAAAGTCCAGTTGATTCCAATCGGAACAAGGGAAGTTCTATACTGGCATTGACAATCCCAATCAACTTTGAGGTGAATCGAAACTTTTTAATCCTCAACCATCATTCTAGGAGCCTTGACTCTTTTTTGCATGTGAAGAGGGTATGTAAAGCTACCAATATACGTAGGTAAAAGATTCTGAAGAGCTTTGAGTCTTTTTGGAGCTTATAGGTCATTGAAGATTATTCTGGGAAAAGGGAGGTGTTTATGGATTGGTGTAGCAGCTTTTTCATTGCTTCCAATTATCTTTCCTCTCCCCTTCCCCTTCATCACTATCTTCTTCTTCTTGTTCTTTTGCTAACTAGTTTGCTGATTATGACTTACCAAACAAAAGTTCGGCAATTCTGACAAAAGAGAAAAAATTGCTCTCATGCGTGGTTTTTCAGTTGTTTTTTTTTTTGTTGGGGGTGTGGTGTGTTCTCTTTTGGTGTAAAGAAAGTCTTATATCTAAACTGATCCTGTAGTTGTGTGATAAGTTTTGTTAGGACCGGCATCATCCCATGTCTCTGGTACAAAACCTTGGCGACTGTCTGAAAATGTGCAGTTTTTCTTTCATCTTGTGTAAAGACAGATGCATATATTTATGGGATGGTGTTGTAATTTAATTCCTCCTCGCCCATCACAGGAAGATGTTTATCCTGTTTCTTCTTTCCCATGTTGTGGTGGGGATCCAATCTCTTGCCTTCCCCTACCGTTTGTGTGGTGGTCGAGTTGGATCTTCCAAGTAGATCAGGCCTGTTTTCTGGAAGAAAACAGTGATCGTGGGGTTCAAATGACTCCAAAAGATGCATGCTTATATCAAAATCCAATCTCCCAAGGAAAATTGTCTGGATGAGAGCGCCACCACTACTTTTAAAGCATAGCATCCAGGTTCCCTTCGAATGTATCAGGTAAATAAAGTTATTCATTTTCATAAAGAGATGATTTTAGTGTATGAAACCCTATTCGGATTTGATGCTGAAATATTCAGTAATTTGTAGCAGCAGATTTTCAGTGATTCCAGTAAGAAATGTGGAGACATCTCATGGAATTCAAGTACTAGCAGAATGCATTACCCAAGAAACACAATCATAAAGAAAACAATTTGCGCATTAAATACAATTGAATTTTTACACGCAGCTTGATTTCCTACGTGGCTGTTCTTGTAAATGGGTGAGCTAGCATTCAAGGTTGACGCAGCCGAA
Source organism: Elaeis guineensis (assembly GCF_000442705.2). NCBI lineage: Eukaryota > Viridiplantae > Streptophyta > Magnoliopsida > Arecales > Arecaceae > Elaeis > Elaeis guineensis. The sequence goes on from NC_025998.2 coordinate 130,113,274, forward strand.
AGAATAGAATCCTGGGTATTGAAGGGTCCAAAAATTTGGTCAGTCACTTGAGGGGATCTCATGCAGAAACAGGTGGTTAGCGTATTTTAGGATTTGGGAAGGAATATTGGAATTTAGTGCGATGCTACCACGCATAACCTGCACCAGGTGCGCCGCGGGATACAATTTTTTCTTCATGTAAATATTCTTTAAGTGCAATATAATAATAAAATATTTTAATAGCCAAATTTCTCTCTTACCGACTAAAAACTTCCATCATTATTCCTCTAACTTCTCCCCTTCCCGGTTTCCTCTTCTAATTCTAATCCACTCAGTACGTCCAACAGAAATCTAAAATAACGGCATTATAGTTTATAACAGCTTCTATGCCCAACAGGAATGCGTTATTCAGCAATACAACAGTCCGCTATATTGAAAATATTTTTTTTTATTTTTTCCTCTAAGTGAAGTTTTTTTTTTTTTTGATAGGATAGATAATTCAAACATATTTAATATGAATACATCCAAAAAAATTAAAAAATAAAATATCTTTAAAAGAAAGGGGGGCATCGCGCAAGTCCATCCATAGAAACGATCCGGCATGCTCCACAACAAAAGCTGCTGCTCAATCTGCCGCCGTGTTTGCATCCCGAAAGATATGCCTGATGATGATAGCAGTATATCCAGACAGCATAACCGCGATATCCTGTAGGAAGAGATGACTAGTATCACCTCGAATACACCTTTGGAGCCAAATAACAACGGTAGCAGAGTCACCCTCAATGATAAAGTGCTCAGTATGGAGGAACGGACAAGCAAAAGTGATCCCAGCCCAAGCAGCCCAAAGTTCTGTAAAAGGAACAGACGAATCCCAGAGCTCGAATCTAGAGGCGAAATTGCGGATAATAAAGCCAGCTCTACCGCTCCTCCCCCTGACTGCCATCAAAATTAATCTTGAGATATCATAGAGGGGGATCCCAGGTGATAAAAATTCGGTGGGTCACTGCAAGAGCAGGGTAGGAATCCCAGATTTCTATGTGTCTCAGGTCAACATCAATCACCTCTGCCACAGAGGTCAAGGCCTCTCCAGGATAAACCTCATCGAATACCTCCTTGACTCAAGCACTAGACTATTCCTGGAGAGCCAAATCTGCTGCGCGATGTAGGCAGCCCGAATACCAACAAGCCTCAGTCCACCACTACCAATGCTCCTCCTCATAAGATCCAAGATATCCTAGGCAGGGGACTCAGATTGGAGAAAATCTCTATAATCACTTGTCATGCGCCACACTTGAGCCGCTCTCGGGCAAAGAAATAGCATGTGCTCAATCGTCTCCTCCTCAATGTTACAAATTGGGCAGGTAGACTGGATATCCATATCTCTCCCTTTGAGGATAGATCTGGTCGGAAGTCACTTCCACGTGATCTTCCAAACAAAAAGACTCACCTGCGGGTGCAGTCCGATCTCTAGATCCATCCAATATCCAGGCTCCTCATTGGCTCCCTCCAGAAATGACAATAAAAATCAACCGTCACCACCCTCGGTGGGCACGAAGATCTCCAGACCCTAACACCCTGCGTGCTCTAGGTCGGAATCGCAATGGACCGCATGTGCTCGGCCAAACTCTCCCCAAATATTTGGGTCAAGGTCCCCAAGTCCCATCTCCGATCATCCTGGGTGAGTAGATCACACACCCTCAAGGAGTCTCCCACCTATGAGCTGATGAAGGTCGGCCACCGACATAGTAGTATGTCAGTAATCCAAGCATCTGATAAAATATTCACAAACCGACCATTGCCCACAATCCACCTAGTCAAAGGGATAACCTCAGGCGTCCGCACACAAATCTTTGTCCAAAAGAAGGAGCATCTCCTAGTCGTCTGAACCTCTGAACTAGTGATCCAAGGGTCATACCTTGCCCTCATCACCGAGCTCCATCAACTGTCGAGATCGAGAAGGAAACATGCAGCATGCTGGGCGATAAGGGCTTCCCGCCTAGCAACCAAGGAATGGATGTCCAATCCTCCATCCGCCAATAACTGACATACTGTATCCCAGGCCAACAGGTGAATACCACCATCTCCCGACCTCGATCCCCATAAGAACCTCTGGAATTGCTACTCGATCTTCACCGCCAAAGTCTTGGGAATAATAGTGTTGGAGAGAATATAGACAGATATAGCACTAAGCACTGACCTCACCAGGATAACTCAGACCATCATAGATAGCGCCCGAGCCTGCCAACCCTTAAGCCACTCGTGGATCGATTCCATCACCCTGGCACATTTAGTCCTTCTGACCCTATAGCTAGTCATGGGAACCCCCAAATAGCACAAGACCTCACTGAGCTCAGCCACCCCAAGAACATCCCTAATCATGTGCCAAAGCTGTGGCAGAGTTTTCAAGCTAAAATGCATTGTCAATTTATGGAGATTCACCCTCTGGCCCGAGGCGAGGCAATACTCCTCCACGACTCTTCTAAAGTATGCAGCACTCTGAACCGTGATCCGATCCAGCAACAAACAATCATTTGCAAAAAACAAGTGCGAGATCGGCTGAGCCCCAAGGCCAGAAGGCAAGAGTCTAGGTCCGATCTCTGGGATGCAGCATGGAGAGATTGCAAGAGGACATCAGCACAAATAATAAAGAGATACGGGGATAAAAGACAACCTTGCTGCAGCCCCATGGTCGAGAAGAAGTCGGTCGAGGGAGTCCCATTAATCAATATAGCGAAGGTGGGTTTACAAATGCATGCCATGATCCATCCTATCCAGCAAGGGTGAAAGCTAAACTCCTCCAATGCCCACTCCAGGAAAGTCCACCTCATGCGATCATAGGCCCGCTCCATGTCCAACTTGATCATCATTAGACTACGGCGAGTCGAGGCCCGACAAAGGTCATGCATAAATTGCGCTATGAGGATATTGTCAGAGATACTCTGACCAATGACAAACGCCCCTTGCTCAGGGTAGATCAATTGGGGAAGAATCAGCTTCATCTTGCAAACCAGAAGCTTAGCACAGACTTTATACATAATAGTACATAGACTGATAGGTCTATAGTGGTTCGGCTTTCAATCGGCAGGCATCCGATCAGTCACATAGAACTCCTGCACCACGGCAATAACCTCCAATTGGATGATGGCCCAATAGCGTCTAAAGAAGAGAGGAAAGCCATTAGGCCCAGGGGCTTTATCCTTTGCCATCAACCACAAAACACTTCAGACCTCATCCATCCCTACCGAAGTGGTTAGCTCCTTATTTTCCTGCTCTGAGACCACCTCGTGGGGCAGGAGAGCCTGGAAGGTATCAGCCACACTCAACAACTCCATCCATCATGATGTGAAGAATTGCACCAGCTCCTGTCTCACTTCCTCCTCCTCGGCCTTCCGCTATCCATCAGCCCCCCGATAGCTCCAATCCTGTTCTGGTGTCTACGGATGATGGTAGCCTAATAAAAAAATCTCGTATTCCGATCTTCTTCCTGAATCCATTGAATTCTGGACTTCTATCTCAATAAAGTCTCCTACTGCCTCAAGAGAGAGTGATGCTCCAAGAGTCTGCTCCGAAGATCGACCAACTCATGATCATTCAGGCCCCCTTCCCGATCTTCCTGCTCTTGCAGCTCCATGATGGTGGCCTTCACACCCTCTAGCTTCTTGAATATGTTCTCCACCTCAGTCCTGTTCCACCATAGAAGCCGCCGCCTCATCAGTTCAAGCCTTCTAGTCACTCGGTATCGGGCGTTGCCTCTGACCGGTAGTCTCCAAACATCCCTCACAATCTCCTAAGATCGAGGGTAAAAGAGCCAAAACTTCTTAAAACGAAAAGGACTTCGATGAGAAGAGGAAGAGTCAGACAAGAGGAGAATCGAATAGTGGTCGGAGATGATTCTTGGCAAGTGGTGAACCATGTAATTTGAAAATCTCTAGATCCAGGAGGCAGCCACAAGAATTCTATCAATTCTCTCTCACACCCTAACACCTCCCTGATGATTATTGCACCAAGTAAAATGTGGGCCAGTAAACCCCAGATCCACAAGACCGACAGCATGGATGAAGTTTCCAAACTCTCTGGACTCAATATTATAGACAAAAGGCCTCCCTCCTTATTTCTCCTGTGGATCGATGATACAGTTAAAGTCACCAACCGCAACAGTGAAAATGTTTTGATCAATCATACTCAACACCTCTTGCCAAACAATTCTCTTCTCTCTGTAATACGTACTAGCATACACACTGGATAAAAATCAAATATCATCATTTATTTTCGAAATAACAATAGCGACTTGTTGATTATAATTATGAGATACATCTACCATAGCAACATTCAATCTCCAAACTACAATGATGCCCTCGGATAACCCCTGCGACTCAACAGCATAGAAACCTCAGCTTGCCGAAAAATGAAGCCGAGTACGAGCCAGACTTGACCCACATAATCTAGTTTCAATCAGGATACGTAAGTCAGAACTATGAAGCTGTATAACTCTTCTGAAAGCAGACTAAAACGAGGGCTTGCTTGCCCTTCGAACATTCCAGAGCAGCACCTTCGTGAAGTGGGTCCTGGGTCCTGATGCTCCACTGCCACCTCCTCACCACTGTCTGCCACATTGCGCCCCCTGCTGTCAAAAGGGCAGCCTTCAAACGGTCAACCACCTCCTCACGGCCCGCAAGCGGCACCTCCCCCGGACTCATCCCCTCGCCTGCTACAACCCCCGCCCCCACGAAAATTGAAACGGCCCCCTCCAATTTTCCATGGTCAACCTGACGATCAACCCGCTGCATCGCCTCTGGTGGGGGGCTGGTGATGGTAGAAGATGGGTGCTGTCCCTTTTCTCCCGCTGCTCCAACCTCCCGGTCGCCCTCGCATCCGGCCACTCGCCTGCTGGCTGGCGGAGAGACCTCGCCACTCTTAGAGGAGGCAGCCCCCGCCTCGTTCCCTCCTTCGCCACTGCTGCAAGCCACTTTCCGCTCCATCGGTGACGGCCGCTGGTGGTGCCGGCCGGAGTCATCACCCACCTGAGCAGGGACGCCAGCCACCGGAGAAGCCCCTGCCACCGATCCGGAACCCATCTCCCCCGAGATCGCTCCCAGGCCTGGGGAGCCACCGCGCGAACCAACCGGCCGGTCCGCCCTACTGTCCGGGTCCACCTCCTTCCGTGATGAGCGCTGCTTCGTCTCCCGAGCCGAACTTCTGGCTCGTTTTAGGGAGGGCCCAGCCGCCTCTTCCATGTACTGGTCGACTGGGCCTGGGCTCACTTCCAGGCCCACCTCCATAGCGTCCGGACCCGGATCCAATTGAGCCAGCACCTTGAACCCAAACCCGGACTTGTCCGCCTCGACTCGCATCGTGCCCGATTGCACCCTTGTCTTTTCCGATGGCTGTCATTGGACAACCTTGATCGGCTTTTGCCAACCGTCGAAGTCCAGAGGAGAATCTGGCGAGCTCACCGATAGTCGAAAGGAGTTAGGACGTGACGGTGAAGAACTAGGGGCCGAGGAATCAGGGTTGGATTCCTCCGATCCTTTGGGTTTCATCGGAACCCTAATCGACCGCGACATCTGGATCCTTGAGGTAGCCATCCACGGGCACATCCGCGGTCGATCGATGGTGGACACCTTAGTAGTCATCGACTCAACCCCTTCCACCACCATCGGAGAAGCTAGAAAGTTCTCTGATTGAAGCTCCCGCCCACCATCCATTTTCTCCTCCGATGGGAAAGGGCATTCATCATCAACATGCCCCATTCGGGCACAACCATAACAAATGGTCGGAATATTTTCCAAAATAAAAGCTTGCCAAAAAACCCCATCATCTATCTGAATAAGGACTTCCGATTTCAAGAGTTTCCCTACGTCGAGCTCCATCAGAAACCGAGCGAATCTTATTTTTCGATAGCGGTCCATAAAGTCGTCCACCACAATCGGTTTCTCTACCTTCGCCACAATCCCCTGGAGCATCTCAGAACTCCAAAACTCCATTAGTAACCTGGATAGACGCACCCAAACAACCACCCACCGCACTTGCTTTGTTCCGGGGATGAAGCCCGGCACTCAAGGCTCAATCGTCAATAGCTGTCCGATGACGAACCATGACCCACCCTAGAGAACCCCTTAGAATCCGCTATTGATTGAAAACGGATTAGGTGATGGTCTTTCGCTAGGGCAAAACCCTCCGGATTGTATGCAAGTTTATCCCCATCTTTAAACTCCTTTGCCATCCAATCCGTTAGCACCCGCCGGTCGATACTGCATACCAAAATGGAGACCTTCTCCCATTACTTCCGCACCGCCACTCTATCCTCCTCCAGAAATTTAAGAATCTTTGTAAAATACCGCTGAAGCTCCTCCAACTCCATCTGTGAGATTTTACGTTTCATCCACCGGGACTGCCGTGCCTAACCCTGCACAGCCCGAACCCACGTCTTCGCCTCCCCACGCAGCTCCAGTGAGGAGCAAGCACTCTCACCACTTCCCTTCCCCTTGTCCGCCAGAGCCACCGCCAAGTGCCCAGCTTCCGTTCAAACAATGGCCAGAAAGAAACCGCACGAATCCCAACGCAAGCACCCAAGCGCACGGAGCGGACTGCCGCTGTATCGTACCTTGTCAGAATTCACTTTTTTGGGGTTATTTTGTGCCAAAACAGCACGTGCGGCCTTAAATGATAAATTTTCTTTAAAAAAAAAAAAATCCAGTGAATAGTGAATGTAAAAAAATATTGCCTTAATTTTCCTGTTATAGCCCATTATTTGAAGCAAACTTTCAAATGTAACATTCCTCGAACTCTCATTAATTGAAGCAAAACTCTCCACCAAACCTGATCAAAATGTTCCAAGTCTGGTAAGATTTCAACTGATGAATTAGCTCTCGTTCTGTTTCTCATGCAATTGAAGACTGTAAAGCTAGAGAGGAAACTGAACCAGTAACTTGAAGTTAAAAACTACGTTACAGATCAAGGCCAGTGTAACGACAAGGAAAGAGAAAATATCAGGGCCCGTGTACGCCATCCCAACTTCAATGACAACTACTTCAAACAGTATGGATATTCACAGCTTCGGTAAGAAAAAAATATAGACAGAAAATTTACGCTGCGTAGTGCCTCATCAGGCAGCAGCGTATGATGGATAAAGACCTACCAAGTCGTACGCATGCTGCAAGTCAATTTTCAGCATCTGAGCCTGAATCATGAGTCTCTCGTCTTGTGGGTGGGCTAGGGCCCTCAATCATGTTCTGCCCTTGTGGTTGGACTGGATGAGTCAAATCCTTCACCATCTGATTAGCTGGTTTCAGAGATTTTATAGAAGAATCAGCCAATTGTCAGGAAGAGCTGATACACAATTCCTTAAAACAAGCTAGCATGAACAGTTGGACAAAGTCCTGAAGAGACTGACACCACAGAAGAAAATTTAATGAAATGCTAAATTACAAAGATCAATGAATGTTGCTACAGTTTGTCAAGTGGATGTATCTCTTACATGCTAAGTTCCAGCAAAGAAAAGCACATCAAGACTAGGGGTCTCAGAGACACAACCCAGGAAATTATGGACTCGCTGGATGAAAGATATTGGTTCACTAAAAGAACTTCTTGCTATTTTTCTCCACTCTCAAATACATGTATGAAAAAGTCCAAATCTTTTTGACATCCTATGGTAGAAATAAAGATAAAAGAAGAAGAAAGAAATCTTTTAACAAATGCGATAGAGAACCTATAGTTATCTGAAACATTAACCCATTGTTATATGTTGAAAATTAAAACTTGGGTCATGATCCAGCATAAAAAAAAAATCATAAATGGGAACATAACATTCATGCATGCACTGATATGCTTTTCTGTACAAGCAGGTTTGTCTAACATACGCGACGATGAAAAAGAGTAATAAACCACCAAAAAAGATCGAGTCTCTGTACCTGTCATAGCACACTTAACAACCAGAGCTTTCACAAACTGAATTTCTCCATGGTGAGCGCTCATAAACTTTTCCTGAATGTTTAACAAAATCCCATTTATCATTATCTTATAGAAAAACATATATACAGCATTATTGATGAAGAAAAGTAGAAGTCTGAATCCTACATATTGTGACTAGCTTTATATACTACAAATGACATTCAAAACGACAACCAACAGACAATTATTAGACAAGGGTCAGCTAAAACAATCAACATTACGATCGTAAGTATTGCTGTTTATAAGCTGAAAAGCTTGAATTCCATAAAATATTTGATGAGCAAAATTTGCAAAAACTTAAATGTTACACAATCAGGACTAGCTTACATAGTACAAATGACTTATAAATTGTAGCTAGCCTAAAGACTAAACCATTCAACAAAGTGAAAGTAAATATTGCTGTATAAATAAAGGTATTCTTTAAAGGGTTTGGCGCATTGGGCACTTAAAAATACAAACTATGAAGAATCATATGTCATATCCCAAAAGTCCCAAAATGAAAAACAGGCTACACAGCATGACAACTGCTCAGAGTTCACAATTTCACCTATATATCATTTTTCCAAGTCACACAGGAGCAAAAGGATGTCTATATTAGCTACAGGGCCCATTTATTAATTCAATTAAAACAGAGGGGCATAGCAAGAACGTACGATTTCAGTGGACAAGAAACCAAGCAGACGATCAACTCTAGCCTGATGTTTCAACAGGAACGGACGCAGGTGCCTGGCATATAAATGTTTTGATCCCTGAAATATTACAACAAACAAGCAAACTGTGTTGCCACCTTAAAGACTTACTGAAATGGCTAATCCAATGCATGTCTATATTATGGAACTTCAGAACCAAGCATCGAGCAGACAGAATGCATAGAGGGTTATCCAAATTAACAATCCACACAATTCATGAAAACTGACACTGTTCAAATTGAATTGTTAAGCCATAAGTCCACCTTTTACGAACATGACTATGCATACATGGTCAAAAAATAAATAATATTTTAGTATTATGACATATAGCTTATGCCTGTCTGTAAGGGTTGAAATCCTTTTTCTGGGACTAACATAGTGTCCAAAGATGCCAAAAGATTGGTACTTAATTACCTAATGAAATGTGGATCAACTTGAAACAAGGTCCAGTCGTTGAGCAGATTGGGCATCAGGTCACAACGGGTGGATAAGTCAACGTGTGAAAAGGAAGAGGCATGGGTTGGGGAACGGCGGCGGGCGGGGGGTGTTGGGGGGAGGGAGTGGGGTAGGGAAAGATTCCTCCATCCTCCTCCCACTCCCCTCTCTCTCCTACCAGTAAAACCTGCTCCCTTTCCCTGCCTTATTCCTTCATTTCTGTCACTGTTCGCTTTTCTCCAACAGTGCTACCCCAAACCCAACACTCCTCAAAAATAAACCTCAACCATAACCAAACCGCCAATGCCTAGTAGATTGGCAAAGAGATCAAGGGAAACCATGCACGCCCAAGGAGGAGTGGTGGATGTAGACAAGGAAGAGGGGAGGTGGGGTAGACAATGAAGAGGGAATGGGACAATGTGAGAGTGAAGATCGGCAGGCAGTTGGCTTGGAGAGGGAGGGAGCTACTGTTGTTGAATCCGGGGTTAGGTGGGAAGGGAAGATGATAAGGGTACTGGATAGGATTACAACGAAGGAATGTGCCTATGAATTCATAGAATATCCTAATTCATAGAATTTATTTTATACACTAGAATAATTTCTGATGTTTTAAAAGAAAGATCAATGACCTGCTAAAATGCAATTCTGATATATAGAGCAAATCTGTTATGGAGCATTGATACGAATTACATACATTACCAGATGGGAGTTGGAGCCAAACAAGAAAAGCAAACTTCATGTGGTAGTAAAATGGAAACCTGCAAAATATGACCAAACAGCCATGCTGGATTATAAAATATTTGATTCAATAGTGAGTAAGTCTTTCACCTTAAGTCAGCTTGAAATGAAAATATCAGCAAATACATGTTTAAAAATATTTAATTGCATCATGTTCATATCAATAATTGTAAGGATCCAAAAAGCATTGTTTAGCTGAGTGCCAGAGAATATTATCCTAATCTTGCACATGATGAAGATCTCGATAACAGCCAAACTGTAATCTGGTAAAAACTTTAGTCTCTCATAGTCTTGTTTAAATCTAAACTAAACTTCAAAGTCACATCTAGGTAAGGACTTTGTCCATCTACTGAAATTTTCCATGTAGTATTGTGATTTCCAGGGGCTATGCAGAACTCTTGTAGTTTCTGGAAAAGAACCTTTGGTGCATGGTATTCAAAGATTATGAAACAAAAATGGATGGAAATTGCAAGGCCAAACTCAAAGTATATCTGGAATCATGAAGGAGTCTTCCCACACAGAAGCCATAATAGCATCAATTCTTGGTGCACAAACTGTCCATCTACTGAAATTTTCCATGTAGTATAGTGATTTTCAGGGTTATGCAGAACTCTATAGTTTCTGGCAAAGACCCTCTGGTGCATGGTATTTCATAGATTATGAAGCAAAAATAAATGGACATGGCAGGGTCAAACTCAAAGTATATCTGGAATCATGAAGTAATCTTCCCAGACAGAAGCCATAGTAGTACCAATTCTTTGTACACAAACTGAAGTGTTACTAGTTCTTGCACCCAAAACCACTAGTTTTCCAGAAATAACAAGTCATAACAATATAATGGACATCCTGCAAATATGTCAACCACACAATCCAAAATCTAAGCCTTAAATAATTAATAAAGCAGATCAAGTTTTAATGCAAATAAATATACCAGGAAAGAATTTTGTCAGAGAACACTTCCACAAGACTGAAAGATCCATAAGCTGCAAATTCCAAAAAACATGAATTTAATTATCAGTTACCAGAAAGGGTTGGAAGCCAAGACAACAACAAGTACCTAATAAAGAGAATGCCATGTATTTCTGTCAGAAAAGAATTGTTTTCCTGTCTGAGTACATAAACAGCAAGTACTTTTGCAACGTTTACTGAAATCTTAAATTGGGTACAAGAAAGTTGAAGGTAAAATCTTCATAACATTATGAAAGCAAGAGCTCCTTGAAAATGTTTGGCCTTGATGCCTTCTTGATGGCATGAAGGTATAGATCTTATTACACATGCATTATTTAATGATACTCAGAGTGCTATTCACATGCCAAAAATCCAACTCATGCGTGGATGAACCATATCGAGGTCGATTGCCTTTTCATCCACCATCACAATACAACCAATCAAGGTTTAAACTACCTGTGGGTTACCAGTATCGTAAGGCTCCATACAATACAAAGCTCGCCTGCTAGTTCTAGCATAACAGCACTAGAATGTCAT